>NC_052642.1:11225271-11252771 GCF_016161935.1 Mauremys reevesii | reverse complement strand
GCTGAGCTCATGCAAAGATTTAAATAACTTGTAGGCCAGAAAGTCCACAAGCCAGGTAGAGCAACGGCAGCTGCAAACTGAGCTTTATCACCTTGTCCTGTAAAAGAAATCAACCATCCTATTTTAAGAAGCAGAAAGTAATTTAGAGTCAGTTCTGGTCTCCCTTCGGAACAAAGGTACCAATCATGCCAGCACTTTTTCAAACAGATTTGTGGGTTAAACTCTCCAAACTCACTTTGCTTAGGACCAGAGTAAGATTTTAACAACATTTACTGCAGGATCATCTCTCTCCAGCTCCCCAAAAGGACAATCTCCGTGTTCATGGCTTTTGAAAAAGAAAGAATGCCCTCCCACCCCCATCCTTTGCTAATTGCACTAGAATGATATTATGACTGGGGAGGCAGGGGGAGAACCAAATAACCAGCTATTGCACTTGGCTATCTGTTAAAAATAGTTCAGATGGGTTTAGGTTTTAGCCTTTATCTCAGTGGCTGACCTCGCTAATACAGTATGTAGATCTCTTGCCAGCTAATCGGCGGACTGTAAAGCATGGTTTCAAGCTGTGGGCAATGATCTGTAACAGGAATGAATGAGTGGGTTTCAGCAGCCAGGATCTGTAGCCTACTATCTGTATCTGACAGCTGTCACCCTCTCTACAGAGGCCAAGGCTAGCCCTTCATTTAAAAGCAGCATGGCTGATCAGATTACTAGGACAGTGTGTCAGAACTGACGGCACTGAACTAGAGAGACAGAACGTAAATCTATAAATAGCAGTTCTGCTTGCCTCCATGAACCAGTGAAGGGTAACCAATGCTGAACAGCAAATGCAATGTTTAGTCTCTGAAACCAGTGGAATACAGTTCCTGCCAGATCAGAAAACACTGCTTTCCGATATAAGGTAATGGAAAAATAGCTTTATGAGCACGAGTTTACAAGAATCACATTCTTGGCACTGGCAACGGCTGGATCCACAATAGTTGGTCTGAACCAACGTTACAACGTAATAAGGCTTTCGGTCCTCATAACACAAAGTGACCTTACTGCATTGTGCTAACCGCATTCTGAAGGCCAGTCAATCCATAGGGAATCCTGATGTTGAAATATATGCAGCGATAAAATAAGAGCCTCTCCATTTGATATCTATTATATATGTCAGCTGAATCTTCAGCCAGGACATCTGAGCTCTGGAAGTATCTCAGGGACAGGGATGTCACGAGTGTGACTTATCTATAGGCCGTGATGATAGCAAAGCTTAGTTACTGGACATCAACGAGTTATAAATGACCTGACTGACATTTTATAGTATGCACCAGCTCTTCCAAGAACCATTCATCACCCTTGGAGGTTTCCTCTGATAAAACTAGGACACCAGGAAATTTGTAAACAACTTTGGAAAATCAACCCTGAGGTCAGCACAGAGGAATGAGGAGGGTGCTTGTTTAAAATGCTATCATGAGCTAGGCAAATGGAGAATTGGGATGGGGAGGACTTGCTTTTAAAGCACACAAATCCTCCTGAGGCAACAAGAAGCTAGATCTCCTACCACCCCTAGGCAGTCGTTTCAAATGGCACACCAAGGGCTAAAGCAAGCCAAGCAGAGGTCCTCAAAGTTATCATTCTACACGACAACAACATAGCCATGTCAGAGGACCTGGCCGCAAACACATGATTCTTTCTTGCAGCATGGACAGGGTACAGCACAAAATAGTGGCCCACAAAATTAGCCCTGAGTGTGACAATTACTGTTACAAACCAATCAGTAGGTCTGACATATTCCAACCAGTAGAGGGCAGTGGTGCACACAAGCTAATATACAACATGATCCTGTAGAACTAAAGGCACATAGTAAGGACAAATCAGAGACATACCCAAATGTACCTTGTGAAATGGCAAGCACAGAGAGCCAGCAACTGAGAATCCAAACTGTACTATGCACAGACGATGAAATTCAGTCCCTGTGCAGAGGTCCAGATCAAGGTCTATCCACTATGTAAGTTCTCAAAATAGGAATTCAGTGATGCACAGGCCTTGTGCTAGCCTTCTGCATGGGGATGAATTTCACCAACAGTCAGTCACCTGTTTTGTTACTGTGCTTCTTATTGAATTTACCGCTCATGAAAGCTGCCACATGGCAAATTCTAGCTGCTGGCTCCCTCCGTACATCTACAAACCAGGCAGCGCCACTGCAAAGTCTCTCACACTATCCCACCAACACATACCAGTCCTGACCTGGAGGGACTGCCCCTAGGGAGGGGTGGCTAGTTCAGTGACAGAGTCTATTCAGTGCTTAGTTTCTTTGCCAAGACTGTCATCAGGAGTGCCAAGTGCAATGGTGAATTTGTAATGTGTACACCTGTCTGCGAGAAATTGGGCTGACACCCAATGGACCCATTTAATGCAGGTTACTGAACAGCCATCAGATGGCAATGATTCCTAGTGTGGCTGCAAACCAGTGACCTACATTTCCAATCCCCTGAGCCATCCAAGTCCCCCACAGTTTCTCATTAGTAACAGATTCTTATTTATTTCAGATAGTCAGTGACTCCTGCCAATAGACAGCACACTCCTAATTAAAAGCTGGCTTCTTTCATAACCTACAAAGTGCTATCTCCACCTCTGCCCCAATATACACAGAGAACATGAGTTTTCCTGTGGCTGAGTTTGTCCTCCATTTGAAGACATTCAACAGACAAAGCAGATTTAAAAAAAAAAAAAAAAGACAAGCATGAAGCAACAAAGTTTGAAGGACGTCCAACATTTATGCTGTGTGCCCACTTAATATCACCAGGGACTTTCCACAGGAGCAAAGGTTTTCTTAATAAAGAGTCTCATTGGCCAATTGGAGCAAATCATGTACACACTGATATTTTGCTTCTGGCAATACCTTAAACCCACAGTTAGGCAGGTGTAGAGATTGCAGTGGCCTTGAAACTGTAGCATGGTTTATACATAGTATGCACATCTTTGAGGATTTGGAGAAATCTACAAGGGATCTAATGCTTTTCCACCTATTGACATTTACAAAGCAGTTTAAATCATGCATGAGAGGCCTCAGGCTCATGTAGTTCACAAAACATAACTCTGTGCTCCCAGGGAATTTAAGCTGACCAATGCTCTTTATTAGAACCGACAGTGAAAGACAGCTATTGCAAAATCTGTACAAGGAATGAAGTACAAAGATGACAGTCTTAATGCCAGTGGATATATTATGTAGATTACTTGACTCCAGTCTTGCTTGTTAAATAAGTTTCATGCTCCCCCCTTTCTCCCCCTTAGGACATATCCTCCCTGGCTTTGTCAAGGGAGCTGTTCCCTAAATTCCTTGATCAATCATCTGCTTTTCAGGACTTTAGACATGCTAAGTTAGCTCTGCAGATGAGGCAGTGATGCTTAAACAGTGGAAAACAGTTAAATCTTCCACCTAACAACACAGTGGTGCCATGCGTGTTAAAGATTAATACTTTAAAAACTTAATGGATATTTTGTCAATGGAAATATAAAAGATATTTTATAAGGAATCCATCTCCAGCTGGTCAATTGCAAGTCACCCTGCAGCTGTGAAGCCCAAGTCAACATCAAATATAATCCTCTTTTAAGAATGATACATATATACAAAAATGGGGGGCAAATTTTGAGGTACTTTCTCAAGTTATGTTCAATTCCTACTCAACTAAAACTCAAGTTACAGCGATTTACACTAACTGAGAATCTGTCCCTTAATGAAGCCAATAGGAACTTTTCCTCGGTGAAGAATGAGGAAAAGACTATGTACCACTTAACTCCCATTTGCAATCTACAGCAGATGCATGTGTGCTTGCATCCTGTGGCTGGTGTGTGGGAGGGGGGCAAACAGCTAGGTTGTCCAGCCCTTCTACTGATGAGCACTTATTCACACACATCGATGCACTGACTTAACATAGAGCTTAAAAGGGAATTAAGTGCTGCAAAGGCCTGGTGCAGTCAGTGGCAGATTAATGCACAGCCCACAGTGCCCATGCCCAGGTGCCACAGCCAATTTGGGGGCCCCCGAGGAGCACCGGAAGCTGTGTAGAAGTAGGAGGGCCACTGGTGCTGTAACTGTGGCCCTGCCCCCTGCTCCTCCTCTGCCCCCTGAGGCCCTGCCCCCTGGCCAGGCCGGAAACCAGAGCCGGGCCACCATAAGAGCCGCCCAGGGAGCCCGGGCCACTGTGGGGAGCCCTGGACCCTCCAGCTGCCCTGGGCCCCACCTCTGTGTACAGTCTCTCTGCAGAAGGGTGAAATTGCCTCCATTAACTCTCAGACACATACTTGCAATACACCCGTGTGTGTACATACTCACCAATGTAAAGGGTGTGCTATCTAGCTGGCTAAGTAAGAGCGACAGGAGGATTCACACCCATCTTTGTTTATATTTACACATCTGCTGAAAACACTGACACTACATAGTGAACATTCAATAGTGATTCTTGTTGCAAATACAGAAATAAAAATATTTTTAAAGTTGTTTTTTAAAATCTTGAACAAATAAATAAATATATTTTCAAAGTTAAACAGAAAGAAACTGAACCATCTCTCTCTAAATTATCAGAGGAAATCGGCCTTAACAGCTAGGTTCCAAGCTTGGTTATACCAATCTAAAGGCAAAGTTACTCTAGTTACACTGGACAATTGTAAAGAGAATTTGACTCTACGTCTACAGAAGTATTCAGGGGGTAGGTGTGGGAGGGGAGCTATTGCACAGTTTACAGACACTCTGCTTGACTAAATGAAGATCATTGCCTAGCAGTCTACGTCGCCAGCATCACAGAATTGCCATCAGCAACTTGGGGTCACTGACACTGGTAATGCAAGCAAGGAAGCAGAAACTGATGTAGACTAACTTGTAATCAGAGGATGGCTATTTCCTGCATATTACTGCCAAGGTTTTTCTTGAGCACTTCAACTTCAAAAAGAAGATTAAACCCTTTTCCTAAATGCACTGTACAAGAATAAACTCTCCATAATCTCAGGTGGACTTGATGGATTCTGTTTACAATCCTGTTTTCCTTACTGATCACAAGACGTGGCACAACCATAAAGTGGGTTATGAATAGAGGCTTTTGGAGAGTCCTGTGTTCAAATCCAACTCTACACCTCCAGGAACTAGAGTCAGATCCCATGAAGATATGGACATGGCTTATGAATTTAGGGCATGATCCAATGCTTAAGGAAATCAATGGAAAGATTCTCGTTGAACTCAATGGGTGCAAGATCAGGACCTTAAATAGAATGGAAAACTCAAATTCTCGGGTGAGGTAAGTATAGACTATGCATGTCTGCAGATGCTTTCCTGCACCCATTGCTAGGCTTTGCTAAAATACCTCTGCCATGGACACGGCCGCGCTCTCATTGAAGAGTGATCCCTTCAAGTCAGACTGAAGGCGGAATAAGCTGCTCAGACACTGGTTACAGAAATAGTTAACATTTTACAAACCACAGGATAATCTAATCAGCAATAGTAATTCTTTAGCCATATTAATGAGGCTTGCATGTATGCATATACTTGAGTTTTCAAATTTTGTATCATGTTTGTTCAACATACAAATGCATATAGATAGGCTATATAAACATGCATGCTATATATAGCGATAATATCAATATATAGTTTTGAATCTGCCATAGGTTTTCATAAATTAAAAATAATTGCTTCAGCAAAGCTAGTAAATATCAATTTGCTTCAAAGGAGAATTAATATGTCAACAATAAACAAAGCAATTGAATATTTATTTTATACATGCAAGGCCAGATGAAAAAAGACAGGTTAGTCTAAGAACTGAATATAGATGGTCTTGTCATATTCATAAGTGAACCTGTGATGCTGGCAATGGAATAGGACTGAGACAGTGACACAACACAAAATCCACTGAATAAACTTCTGTAATTGTCTTATGTGCTTCATAAACATCTTGTACTTCAAAATCTTAATTTAGAACAAGTTATATGGTGTTAAACACTGACAAGAGAGGAAATAATATAATGGGCGGGGGGAAGAAAAACCAGTTGTGATCTTTAACCAAATCACAAAAGACGTTAAGCTAATGAACCTAAAGTTGCTCATTGGTTTACATATTATCCCTTACTCAGCGTTAAGATCCAAACAAAACCTAAAAACAGAACAGTGTGTTTTAAAACTAAGCACAAAATATTTTGCAAAATTACAAGAAAAAAGTGCCTTAGATCATCAATCATTCCATAAATAAATCTGTAAGCAGCTTTATAGAACACATAGTAGTTAAACTTTGTGAAAACATAGCATGATACGAAATAAGCCAAGATCATTTATCTTAAATAGTCTGTAGTTACATTTTTAAGGGAAGAACACCTGCTTTACTGAGTGAATATACATATGCAGTACTTTTTCCTTCTATAATGATGAGAGTAAGTTGTGTTTCACATTTCGTCCATTTCCAGGTCTTTGAGTTGACATGGGGTGCAAATCACACTGAGATGGACTTTGTAAAGAGACAGGCACTGGACGTGTCTGAAGACTAACATTTCTCTTAAACTACTGTCTAGAAGATCAATAGAGACAATGTAAACTTCAGTATGCTGTCAATCTACTTCAGGGACAGCTCTCTTTAGGAGAAGACATTCCTGCTCAACATAAGGATTTTTTTTTTAAAGGATGGATGAATAGAGCTAAACAGAATGCAACAAAACTATTCCATGTCTCAACCAGAAACAATTTAGCAATATGGCAGATTCTAACCTACACAATGG
This sequence comes from Mauremys reevesii, assembly GCF_016161935.1. Lineage (NCBI taxonomy): Eukaryota > Metazoa > Chordata > Testudines > Geoemydidae > Mauremys > Mauremys reevesii. The sequence continues at coordinate 11,246,033 of NC_052642.1, read as the reverse complement.
ACCCTTAGCACTGCCAGAAAGTTGCAAATGCGTCATAAAGGTGCCCTAAATGGACAGCTATAGATTCCCCTTGCATAGGGAAATCTCTATGTGGCATAAAACTGACACATCTGGTTCAAAGCACCCTAGTGCACGGAACAAGTAAGGGATGCTCTGGAGCTCTGTGTGCTCCAGTAATCCTCAATCGATGGAACCATCCCTGTAGTCCCAGGAACTGGGAGAACACACAGATAGCTTCACCACTTTTGGGTTCCTGAATTCTCAGGTTCTGGGTCAAGTGGAAGACAGCTTATCTATATTATCTGAGGCTGGATTCATTAGACTACAAATACTGCAAAACATTTTATACTTATCCCATTATGAAAACAGAAACAATTCCCTGATTCCACCCTCCTTCATTCAAGTATTTAAAACGGTTGTTTCCATTGCATGGCTGTCCTGTGACCTGTTTTTGGTGGTCTGAGGGCAGTTCTTAGTGGAAAAGAGTCCCTGGTTGAAAAAATGACCACTGCTAACTGGAATCGTTGTATAGCAGTTTTAACAGAGAGGACAAACACAGAATGGGCATGGAGAATCTCTCTTCCCATTCCTAAAGGTGGTTTTGCCCTGGTCAGGGCAAAGGAACATTGGTGGTGCAGTGCTTGGGAAGTTTGCACAGTCACCATCAATGCTACACCTGTTCTGTGGTAGTGGAGTTCCCTTCCACAGGGGTGTTAATTTAAAACACCGTTAAAATTATTTAATACTTTTTTTTTTTCTTTCTTCATTTGATGGCTATAATTATTATAGTTGCTAGAATAACATGCCCATTCCTGGACTCCTTTCAAATTCAAATAATTCGTATTGCCAGATGGTATGAATGATTGCTACAGATAAACTCTGGATCTGTTCCATTATTAATTGATTGACAGAAGCCTGCACATGGTCACAGGAGATCTCTCACCCCATAATGTATGTGTGACATTGACAGTTAAAATATGAAAACTAACCAGAAAAAAAACCTAGTTTCTCAGTATGTGGTAGATTTCAAAGCTAAACAAGCATAAGCAAAACTCTCTATTACACTCTTAGGGTCATATACCAGCTTTTGTCCATTTGTGCACTGAGGTCAGTGGGAGGGCCGTGCAAAATATGAGCCTTGTGTGTTATACAAGGTGATTAGGAAACAAAAACAGTAGATGAAAAATGGGGATTCAAAAGACCCGATGGTCATAAAGGATGAAGTCATTTAACCAAGGCCCATTTCAGGTGCTCATAGTTCAGGTTATGTTTTAATCCTTAGTCTTCTGCATAAGACACAAGTGCAAACTTTTCTAATAATAACTGAAATGTGAGTGCTCCAGAGCAGATATCTGTGCTCCCTTGGAATGGCTGGGTCCCTAGGAAGTTCCTTCAATTTGATAAGGAATAATACCTTAAAACTAGCTATACAAGAGACCCATTAGAAAATAGAGCTCCAAACAGCAGGTCCCCACCATAGCACCATTAGTTGAACCAAAGCTGAAAAAGTGACAATAGTTTAACTGATGAAATTTCACATTTTTGAACCTGCTGCTTATCACTACCACTACCACACATAGACAGACAAAAAGACATACCAACTACTTCATCAGGATTATGACAAAGCAGCTGGTTAACGGAGCACATCAGTATTACACAACGGTTTAGGAGAGGATGCGAATAATACTATAGCCAACTAAAACTGCAGCAACAATTTTAGGAAGGCAGAATATAATTATCTGAGATGGAATTTAACCAGGAGATCAAGGCTAACACCTCTGCTCTTCCAAAGGTGTGGCATGGGATATGTAATGACCATGAATGTCAAGGATATTCAAAATCTCAGGCTGAGCATCTACGGTTTCAGATCTTTTATGCTGAGCCCCGAGGCACTGATTCTTGTCTGTATAATATAAATATGTCTGGCTAAAATAATAACCTTTGGATTGCGAGAGGAGTAATTTTTCCTTATTGTTTATATTTTAATTCTGACACTGCTCAGTGCTGCCTTCTGGTGTGTTTCTGAACTTTACTCCCTTAGTTATATTGATTACCATCTCTCCTCTGGCTGGTATACGTGGTACAAACACAAAGGTGATATCTACAGTCAACATCAGATTTGACTGTTCCCGACAACTCCTGTGATACAGCAACCTCAGGGACTTGAGGACACATCTGTGAGTAGATGTAGTAGTTGCCATCTGCACGAATTGCATTATTTAACTGCATTGGCACTGATTAACATTTGCTGTAACCTATGGTAATGGGCTCTGGGGGCTTTCCATGTCTGCTACACAGTGGCAGCTGATGTCTCCTGTTCCATCCTTAAAACAGGATGCTTTAATTTTTAATGGAGCACATGTTCGATTGGCTATACAAACAGGCTAATCTGCAAAGCATGTGCTCAATAACAAGCCGAGCTATGCAGCCAGAATAACAACACTGCTCTGCCACGCAGGAGACGCGACGGGTTTCCTGTTTTATGCCACCATCGCTCAGCACCGATGGTCAAGAAGAATGACTGTGCACGATCCCTATTTCCAACCTCAGCCCCTGGGTATTAGCAACCTTCTTATCGGTTAGTGCTGCCAACTCATTTCTCATTTGGGAAAGTGAACTGGAGAGGTGACAAAAGTTCACGTGTCTGACCCGGTATTCACTACAGTGAAGCAGAAGAATTCAGAGGCAAAAATAAAGGCATGTCTACACTTTCAGCACTCCACTGCTATACTGACGGAAGAGAGTTCTCCAGTTGACATAAAAAAAACACCTGCGCAAGCGGCAGAAGCTTTGTCAGTGGGAAAAGCTCTTCTGCCGACATAGCACTACTAGCACTTATGCTGGCATAATTTATGTCACTCAGGGGAGTGGAATATTCACACCCCTGAGTGACATAAGTTCTGCCGACATAAGTAGTAGAGTAGATGTAGCCTAAAAGTCTGACTTAAGTGGGAAAGCTCCGTTGGTGCACCTTATTGGACAGACAAATAAGCTGGTGGGCATTTAAATTGACAGTGGAGAAGTGGATATCTACATATTGCTCCAACCAATACACCAGGTTGGCCATTGGCCTGAATCAGAACTGGGGTACTTCATGTACGTTTTCCTTTAGGTCTGTCTAGCAAAATGTGTGTGTCAAGGGATCATGTTATAAAACCACAGCCCCCTGCTTGTATTACCTTGTTAGGTCTTGCTTATGTAGCCACATTTTAATTGTGTTCCCAAACAGTGCAGCAGCCCTGTAAACATCAACATTTTCATATGTTTATGACACAATCAGGGCCTATCATATAACAACGCTCTCCCCTGACATAGTAGTTTTGGGCCTTTATTGAATTCATGGAGCCAAGCAGATAACAAAGGTAACTAGCATAACAGAAACTTGCTGACAAAAAGGCGATAAATAAAGCTCGTCAGTGAGTTCACATCTGTTTGCTGAAAATCTCAGACTTCTCAGCTCCTAAGTCTTCTTTCATACTCTTTCATTTCAGCTTCTCATTTTCCAACTACAAGGATTTTGATTTCCCAGATTTCTTTATTTTGTTTTTGTTTATTCTTTGATAAAATACACATTTTTCTCAGGTCGGTAATTCTTTCTATTCCTTTGTATCACTTGTTACCATTGGCCTGAGCCACTCTGAATATCCAAACACATAACAAGTATGAGCTGTTTAAACAATTAATGGAATGCTATTCTGGGGCAGCCTACCCCTGCACTAAGCCTATATTCGTTACGATTATTGGAGCATAAAACATGCCGTGACCTTTTGAAAAGCCCATCTTACTTTCATTTTCTGTGTTTTTTCAGTGATGAATTGTGACTTTGAGAAAGGTGTTAAAATTAATATGCCTTTCAGCAGATGCAAGAAAGTTACTGCAAGGTTGAGAGGACTCTCATGCTGAAGAGTTACATAAAGCACAGAAACGGTCCAATTATTTAATGGAATGGATTAGGTAAGCGTATCTAGTGGGTTAATGAGCATCTTATTAAGACTATATATATTTATGACCTGATTTCCAGAGGTGCTCAGGTACTGACTCCCCCAGCACAAGTGGCCAGCCAGGTTTCAATCCAAAACCTTCAGCTCTGCAGTACAGACTTCTAGAAGTTGAGACAAAGGAATAACTCCATCAGTTTGTATCATTAGTAGGCTGTTATCCTCTAGGGGTCTGCAGCCTATACACAGAACACATGCATTGCTAGTGACTTTACTAGGAGCTGTGGCATTTTTGAAAATCAGGCCAATTTTTTTAAACTCCTGGAGCACTATAACAGTCTCACCATGTATTAGAAGGGTAGCCGTGTTAGTCTGGCTCTGTAAAAAGCGACAGAGTCCTGTGGCACCTCTGTTAGTCTTAAGGTGCCACAGGACTCTCTGAGTCTTACCATGGAGTCACAGACAGTCCCCTTGGGCACTCCAATCTATCTTGCTACCCAGGCAAGCTGGGTTTAGTGATCAGTGGTCACTTACACCAAAGATAACAAAATATTCAGGTTGCTCCCAGTCCCAAGAGATCAGTCACTTACCCAAGGTCCATTTGTACCTTAGATCTCACACCAAAAGACAATGCTTGTAGCCAATCGTATAGTAAACTAACTAAGGGTTTATTAACTAGGAAAAAGAAACAAGAGAATATTTACAAGTTAAAGCAGGGAACATGCACACAAACGAGTCACAATCTATGGTACGTTTCTGTCGCCTTTTGGAACCAACCTGGCAGCACTAAATGTCTTTTACGGCTAACCCAGGTTGACCCTGTGGGTCTTGGGCTTTTGTTTCCTAGCTCCAGCCCCCGTGAGAGTCCAAATAGCCAAGAGATGAAGAATTTTCATGTCAGCTATCTGTTTCCTTCTTCCACAATTCAGGCTGATGGGATGAGCTTTCTTGCACATAGCAACTGCACAGGTGTGAGAGGGCCATTAACCCGTCTTTGTGTTGTGACATTCACAATGTCCCACTTAGTTTTGGTAGTGCCCCTATCTGGGTTCACACGCTCAGTGCAAGCATTTTTACAGTTGTAAAGCAAAACTTACATATTCTCTTATAGCATGGGACACAGACATTACAGGTAAGATTAATGCATGCAGCAACTTACAAGCATTTTATAGAGTCTAAAAATACTAAACATCCTTACAAGTCTAACCTCTGCCTTGAACAATACTAGCAGATAGGTGAGCTGGTCCATTTTCTAGATATGAATTAGTCAGTGCACAGCTGATGCCTGCGGCCTTGGCAAGAGCTGGCAGCTGGTTTACCAGCATCACATCCCTTTCTTCTACTCTTTCCATCAAAAGCCAAAATGTATCCTGAAGATCAACAGACTCAGGCTCTGGTGGACCAATGGAAGAACTAAATTCCAGCCCACAAGCACTGTTAGACCAATTGCCTTTGCTGATCAAAATGGCTGGGAAAATGCATAAAGAGATGAGAGATCTCTGCAATAACCAAGACCCAAATCACGAAGGGCTTAATGGCTCAAAAGCAATACCCTTAAATTTCACCTAGAAATGAAGTGGATTCAAGTGCAGTCTATGGAGCACAGATGTAATATGCTCTGTGCAAGAAATGCTGATTGGTGTGCAGGTATATTGTGCACTAGGCCATGATTTAAGGACCACTGAGAGTTCTAGATGAAGTTCCGAGAGAAGTTCACTGTAGAGCAGACATTGCAATGATCTAGTCTAGAGACAACAAAGGCATGGAGCAATGCATTGAGGTCCATGTGCAAGGGAAAACATCAAACTGTTTTTGATAAGCAACTGCTGATGCTGGGTATGCCAGAAGCAGCTGCGGATCTAACCAGCCCCCTAAAATGCATACCTTATGAACATTCAAAGAGGCAAATATAATTTCTTACATCCTCTCTGGCTGTTTCCCCTAGCGGTATCTCCTTCATCTTGTTTGAAGTCGATCTCAGTAAGCTAGCAGTCCTCCAAGCCCCAATCTCAAGCAGACTGTGAAGATGCCAAAAAAAAAAAAAAAATCCCCCCCACCATCCAGTCTAACTACTATGCCCATGCATCTGCAGCTGAGAATAGTAAACTCATATCACTTGTAACTCAGAAAGAGCTTAGCCTACCCTATAGAAAACAAAAAGCTGGTACATTAATGCACCAGGGTGTCCTTGCCATCAAGTTCTTTAATTAGCTTATCTGGAGGGGGGAAAAACCCTATACTGGTCAAATTTAATATTAATCACATATAAACTGCTGATCATAATCAGCTGGGGTTCAAGCATGCAAAATGGAGGCTCACCGTGTGATTTCTTTTCCCAAGGAGCTTCCCCCGTTCTCTTTCCATAGCCAAATTAGCAAATTCATATAAAAAACAAAGCCTGAGTATTCCAAGTACAACATTAACAACACACCAGAAGTTTTTTCCACACTAAAATATTGAATTGAAAATTCAGTTCCTTTAAATCTTTCTAAATCCTTGTCTCTGATTGGGTTCATTAATAAACATGCTAGTTTTGTTACAGGGAGTGACATATGGCATAATCCGCTAACAGGAAGAAGTATTTTGCATTTTATTGTAGAAAACAAACATGCAAACAGGTTCTCACAGATGGCTTTCTTAGCTTCTGGGAGGGAAAAAAAGCTTAATAATGCTTGAAAACAAGTTTTGCCTCCTCCTTAAAATAAGTAAATAAATAAAGGATTTCGACTGGAACTGCTTTTCAATTAAAATAAGTTCAGCTCTAGGGTTTCTACTATATTAAAACTTGCTTTATTCCATTGTTATTTTTTAAACTACACATAATATAAAAAATATTAAATTGCCAAGATCAGAGCATATGGATCCCTGATTAGCTCCTAATGAAGCCAATGACAAAATTTTCATTGACTTCAATGAGGACAGGTTTTCAGGGTCAGTATTGAAACAAAGCTGCTGGGTCATTACTGGGCATTACATTAACCCCTGCTTACCAATCAGCTAGCAGTGGACTCCATAACACTAGGACAGGGAAGAGAAATACCGTGGGAGGGGAACAGGCTCAGGAGGGAGTCAGAGGCTGCATGAGAGAAGGAGCAGCAGATGGCTTGCAGGCTTGCTGAGGAGGGAAGGCTGGGTAGCAGGTTGGGCTGAGCCACACACTGTTATGGGCTGCAGGGAGGTGACCAGCACTTAGCTGTAGCAGGAGGACACAGCTGGGAGACAGAGTGAAGGGGTCACCGCAAGGCTTGTTTACCATTATACCCCTGGACTGGTCTGCCCCAGGGCTGGGTTTGGAACTATAGGGCTTCTCCGTTTTTGTTGTTATAACAGTAAAAGCCAGAGTGCTGGAGTGGGAGCTTCATTTATTTATCACAGCTCTGATACAGAAATCTTCCTTCACGCCTGAAGTGGGCAAATGTTCTTTGAAAGCCACAGACGGCTATAAACCCATAGATCCCCGTGTTTGGACCACTTGGCTCTGAGCTCATACAGTTGGGGCACTTTTGTCTTTTAGTAATTCTTCCTCAGTGGCCCCTGCAAACAAGGGGAAGTCTACATTTTGCCCTTATATAAAGTATGATGTGAGGGACACTGCCAGCACCTTCTCAGCTCTGACCACTCTATCCAGCTATGTGTATTAGGGTGACCAGACAGCAAATGTGAAAAATCGGGACGGGGTGGGGAGTAATAGGAGCCTATATTAGAAAAAGACCACAAAAATCAGGACTGTCCCTATAAAATCAGGACATCTGGTCACCTTATGTGTATCCATGACAGCCACCTCCTCTTGGGGCCTGCCTATGACACCACCAGCCCAGTGGCTTTGGTGAATGCAGCTTTATCTATCTGCGAAGTTGCATGGCTTCTGCTGGGGGAGAACCTATATGACGACTTAGCGGGAGGATATACAATTAAAGATGATATAGTAACTATTATGGCACAATACTGTGTAGTTTGGGGGTATTTGTGAGTGACCTGATTGACCGGGGCCCATAATACATTATCCCACCACTACTACAAAGGCAATGTTTAAAACCGTGCTCAAAGCAATACAAACATCAAAGCCCTTTTGCCAAACTGACACACCTCTGAGGTGTCTGCTCCCTTGGTGGAGTTAAAAGGTTTCACTAGCTTCATCCATTTATGGATGTAAAGACTTGGCAGCCCTGTGGATTGGGTGATTCTGGAGTAAGGAATATAGTCTGTTATCTTCCATTTGCATTAATGAGACCTGCATTAAGGGAAAAGGAAAACATTCCCCTAACAATGAAGGCAGTGCACTCCCCAAACCCCAGAGAATTCTAAGTCATCTCAGGGCACTTTCAGAGTGGGAGGGGCCCCAAGGAAGAGCAGGATTCCTCAAGGGGGAGAGATCAGGCTATTAGTTACTATCATTCCATTCTGGCTGCTACAGGGTAAGACCGAAGTATGAGCTCTTTCACCCACAACTGGAAGGGATGATCAGGTCAGACTGAGCTGCACATCTCTGGAAAGCCCCTGTGCCAAAATTCAAGGCTTCCACCAATTTTTTGCATTGCTTGAGATTAAAGCTAGCCCTGTCTGCAATGCAAAACCAGCCAGCCTAGTCCATATATCCCTTTTGTATAATGCATCTGAGCTGACTGTACTTAATCAGCTCCAAATTTACCTTACTGATCACCTTTTCCATTTAATCACAACTGCAGCCTTTTGGAAATAATTCCCTTTGGTTAAAATTAACAATGACAGGCTGTGTTTTTACATACAGTTGAAATGTGTAAAAATCTGAGGGAGGGAAAAAAAATGCCGTCCTTTTCCAGTGTTGATTTACGATATCTATGCAAACCCTATTAAAGTTAAACCATGCTTTTCAATGAAATGAGTATTTCCAACAAGCTGCTCTCCATTTTATTTAAAGATCCCGATGACTGATACAAACGGTGGTAATCAGCTCTATTACTAATATAGGATAGTGGGGCTAGGAGATATCATACTTAACCCATAAGTGAAAAATAGCCTATAAATCACAAGCACTTTATGAGGAAAGTATAATAAGACCCTCTCTTGTGGGCAGAAATCAAATACTAGCCTGCTGAAAGACATTATAGTCCCTTTGCTGAAATCTAAAGGTTAAATCTGAAGACAAATTAATGTGGAAAAGGAAGTGTATCAAGAGAAGTAGGCACAGGAGTAGGAGGTGAAGAGGGATGCAAATATCTATCTAAATAGGTAGGTAAATCTTATCTCTATAGATAACTAAGATAAAGATGTGGCGAAAGCTGTTCTGGCTAGGAAGAAAAGCAATCTGCTCACATATCTACGGGCCTGATCCATGACCCACCGAAGGCAACAGGACTAGTTCTATGGGTGTTGGATCAAGTGTCGGCACACCTTTCATATCCCTGCTGGGCAAAGACAGCCAAAAATTCTCTGTGAATGTCATAGCTTTGAAGGCCATTAGACCATCTAGTATGACCTCCTGTAAAGCACAGGCCTTAAAAGGAGCCTTTGCAGAATGCAAACAGAAATCAAGTAATGTTCATTACACATCTTGTCCAAAAATGTCTGGGATAGGACTCAAACTGACAGTGCATGGGGGCTGCTTGGGTTCAGATCACTTTGAGCCACCCAGTTACTTTGTTTTGTATTTGTAAACAAATTTGCTTTGATTCTATTAATTTCCACTAATGTTCTGAGGTGAAATACACCCGTGTGCAGAGAGCCAGCACTAGACTGATGTACTGCTTGAGTGAGACTTAAATGGTGCATAGACCTGATGCTGGACCCAAGGGAGGGGGGTAAATTTAAATTTACCCAATAGTGAATTTGAACCAAATATTGGGGAAATATCCATAAAAACCAAAACACACAACTATGAGTATTTTCACCTACATCCGGTATAAGAATTACATTCATCCACTGAAAGTGGCTGTGTTCAAATCACAGCTTGGCAACATGGTTTGAATTTCAGACATCAAATACTCCCATGACTTGCTAATGCACAATCTAAAACCTAAAAATAACTCATCAAAGCTATTCGCCAAAGGATCATACTGTCTTTTGACCCTAGTAAGGAGAGGTAATGGCCACAGTGACCAGTTTCCACTTTGGTAGATACTTATTTAAAGATACATGTTAAAAACTAGTAATATTAGCATTTCCATTTTTGTTTCATCTAATTATTTACTGCTATTTTTGTCCATTTACTTATTGCAAAGGTGTGTGGTGCTGGGTGTGTGTGTCTCTATTTGGGTTTTGGGTTTTTCAGATAGGGGCAGGAGGAGGTTGAGGAGGAGGAAATGGACAGAGGTTAAATGCATAAAGCTCAGTTCTGTGGTGCTCTTTGCTGTGTCCTCCAGCAGTGCAATGTGGGTGTAAAACCATGCCACCAAAACAAAATACACAGAGTTTTGCACAGGTGCAAATGAACACACACAGTACGAGTCAATGGAGAATCAGGCCCAATGTTTCTCTCACTCTGTATATATATACTCTAAGGTAAAATAATTCATTCCATTTTACCAGAGAGGAAACATCATTTTAATTTTTTTTATTTTTTTAAAATTTGTAAGATTCATGTAACTTTAAAGACTGTTTTATCCCTTTAAGTTCTCTGGGTGCGCTGCAAGAATGCCACATGGATTCAAGGCTACTGCTGAAGAATGTGGAAAGCTTATTATTTCTGAGAGCCAATTAGAACCATAACTAGATAAATGTAGCAGTTTCCTGCAAAGATTATGCTGCACCACCACCTTTTAAAAAAAAAAATGCGTTGCTTGTGGAACACTGAACTTGTTTCCAAAATAATAGTTCCCTAGCAGTATTTAATAGGGCTTTTTTTTTTTTGCCTATTAGAAATTGATTGCAAACAAGCCATTTCCTGCTCCTATTTCAAACAAATTTCTGTCCAATTATTTTCTGTTTTAGCATAAAGTTAAATGGACTATTCTGCCCTGTCCCTGGCTGAGCCGAGGCATGATTTCTTTTGATTATGCTTTTATGCCGCAAAACGTAGGATTCCTGAGACATAATGGACGTCTCTGGGAGAGTGGCAGCAATTTGTTTTTTTAAAGTGTGCCAGTGCTTGTCGGCTTTCACTTCAGTGCCTGCTGTGCATGAATAAAAACACCCAAAGAGGCAGAGAGGAAAAAAATAATCCCAAACAAACCAAGTCTTGTCCACCACTCCTGGAGGAAGCTGGCACAGAAGTGGGTAGAATCCAATAGCCTCTATGCGGGGCATATCTCCAGCACTGGATGAAGCCTGATTTCCGTTTTCTCCTTTTTGTTCTGACTATTGGGCTTATTTATTTATTTCCCTTAATCCTGTTTTTATTTTCTTTACTGGGGCCATGACAATTAGTAACAGTAGGGAGGGGAAACCTTGGCAGATTTCCCATCCTGACCTTTAATCCAGCAAGCAATTTGTGATGCAAAAGCTTCTTAAAATAAAACTCAATCTTTTCCTTTGTTTAATTTATAAACACATTTAGAAACTGAGGGGAAGATGTGGAGGCTTCTCTTATTTCTCACTTCCTGATCAGGGGAGGTGAATGCCACCATTTTGCCTTTCATGGAGGGAAAAGCTTGGGAAATTATTCACACTGTCTTGGCTGGCTCGGTATTGCCAAGAATCAAACTGCTGATTTCCTTGAAGATAAAGGCCTTCATCTTTGGCTGCAACTTAGAAACGTACGAGGCACTTCCTTATCCTCCAACTCAAAGAAAGAAAGAAAAAAATAAGCGGGGAGGGGGGGAATCTTTTTATTTGTCTGGCTGTCTACAGCCCAGGGGCGATAAACACTATTGCAGGGATAAGGATAAAAAGTAACATGTTTCATTTTTGATATTTTGGTTTTACAAAAAGAGAAAAAAATCTTTCTGTGCTAGCTGGTGAATCAGCCTACAGGGCCCTTCTCAGAGTCTTAGGTTCTCAGAGGATGTGGTAGCTCCTAGCCCTCATTACATATTATCTGATGTTTACAGGTGTTTCTTTTTGCCAGATCCAAGGAGGGAAATGTGGTGTTGCGATTACAGACAAGGACTGGGAGTGCTGTTTCTTGCTCTGCTACTGATTTGTGGTGTGACCTAGGGCAATCAATCTCTACATGACTCAGTTTTGACTGGTGACCAAATGCATCCTCTCCCGGGGTGAAATTCATAAGCCGGGGAGGTCCTTTGTTGTTAGTACACCGGCACATGCATTGCATTCGTAGCTGTTTGATAGTTAGAACTTAATGGTTTTTGGACCTCCATCATATAGTTAGGATAGTTTAGGTGCAATTTGCACAGTGGGTCTCGAAACAAACACAATTTTCCCCTCACCCATAGAAAAGAGATTTTCATTAAAACTCTCATTGGTCATTTTGGGTGTGATTTACCCCTGTGCAGAGGGACCAGTGGCTTCGATCTCCAGTTTGCACTAAGAAATATTGGCAGCCTCTCAAAATAAAAAGACCATTAGACTCATCAGTGACTCCAAGCTCCAGCCGAAGGGAAGTAAGTTCCTCCAGCTAAACTCTTCAGTGACTTTTAACTTGATATTTCTTAATTAAAATAAAATTGAAAAGGGGGGAAAAATCCTGATTGAATCAGCCAAGACGGGAATCTGTTACTGAGGTCTCAGGAGGAGAGTGTGCCCTTTTAGATTAAAACTCTACACTTTATACTTTATCTCCAAAAGGCTATAAATGAGGTTTGGGTTTTAAAAAAGATTTCATATGATTTTGTAATTACCCAAGTTACTATTACCTGATTAACACAGGAATCCTAATAGTCTGGTAAACTTTCAATTTTCTAGTTGGGGTTGTCTTGGGGCTCGACACCTGTCACCTGTTCACTTACAGGCGTTTTAATTAACGTACATTATGTATGCCTTTTTTCTCTTGGATCTAGTGCCCAAGCTTCATATTAAAAATAAAGTTAATTGCTACCTGATGGAGGGTAGCGGCCAAAATATTCACACCATTCCAGAGCCATTTAACACAGGGCCGCCCAGAGGATTCAGGGGGCCTGGGGCAAACCAATTCTGGGGGCCCCTTCCATAAAAAACAGTTGCAATACTATAGAACACTATATTCTCATGGGGGCCCCTGTGGGGCCTGGGGCAAATTGCCCCACTTGCGGCCCCACCCCAGGCAGCCCTGATTTAGCAGGGCATGTTGCAGGCAAGGCTCATGTGTAACTGGACGGGGTCTGGATCGGAATGAATTCACTACTGTGGCGACTTAGGGCCGGACTCTCCATCCTGCAGAAGTAGTCTCCAAATGGGACAGCGCCCACTAATAAGGGCAACGTGTGTATGTGAGGGTTTGCTGGATTGGGCCCAGAGTTTTTTTTTTACAATAATAATGGACCTCACCTTGCAGCCTTAATTCAGGCAAAAACCCTACTGATTTCAGCATGAGCTAATTTTGCTGGAATAATGAGCGCACTATTATTTTACTGTAAAGGAAAAATCTGGAAAAAGGGGACAAGGCGGTGCAAAGGCAAAATTTGCAGGTGACAGATTTTTATTTGGGTGAGTAAAGCCTAGCATCCATCTTGTCCTTTAAGGGTACGTCCATACTACCCGCCGGGTCGGCGGGTAGCAATCGACTTCTCGGAGTTCGATATATCGCGTCTCATCTAGACGCGATATATGGAACTCCGAACGCGCTCCCGTCAACTCCGGAACTCCACCACCGCGAATGGCGGTGGCGGAGTCGACGGGGGAGCCGCGGACTTCGATCCCGCGCCGTGAGGACGGGTAAGTACTTCGAACTAAGGTAGTTCGAGTTCAGCTACGCTATTCGCGTAGCTGAAGTTGCGTACCTTAGTTCCCCCCCCCAGTGTAGACCAGGCCTTAGACTGCAAGGTTTTGGGGGGCAGGGACTGTGTCTTACTATGTTTGGACAGTTTCTAGGGCAATAAAGCCCAGACTTACTCGAGGCCTTCAGGTGAAACCTCTCTCTATTATTATTAATATGAACGGGGCCCTGATCTCAATTGGGGCTCCAGGCACCTGTAGAATACAAAATAATAAATAATAAGAGACTGGGGAAGAAAATCATTAACCCGGGTCAATCCAGACCCATAAGAGAGATCAGGTTCAGCTTCATTACGCCAATTCTGCAATCTCCGCTGTTTGTTCTACAGAGAGAGAGGAAGGGTGGGTAGGCTGCAGGCTGCATCTCAACGCCCTCAAGCCACACTAATGGCACCAACCACTATGAAACTCTCTTTCATGTTAGACTTCCCACAATTAAAATAAGGGAGGGAGAGGGAAGAACTGTTTGTAACTAGCTCCTGTATTTTTCACTTAATTCATCTGATGAAGTGGGTTCTAGCCCACAAACGCTTATGCCCAAATAAATTTGTTAGTCTCTAAGGGTAGGTCCATACTTACCCGCCAGGTCGACGCGGAGAGTTCGACTTCTCGGAGTTCGAACTATCGCGTCTAATCTAGACGCGATAGTTCGAACTCTGAACGCGCTCCCGTCGACTCCGGAACTCCACCACTGCGAACGGCGGTGGCGGAGTCAACGGGGGAGCCACGGAGTTCGATCCTGCGGCGTCTGGACAGGTAGGAAATTCGAACTAAGGTAGTTCGACTTCAGCTACGCTATTCGCGTAGCTGAAGTCGCATACCTTAGTTCGACCACCCCCTCCCCCCGTAGTGTAGACCAGGCCTAAGGTGCCACAAGGACTCCTCGTTGTCAGTGAAAGAGAATTATCTGCACCGACTCCATTCAAACACTGGAGAATCGTTCTGTTCATTCAAGTCATCCTTCAAAAACTGCTACTGCACTCACAGATGCATAGACATAACCAAAATAAAAACCTTGGCCTCATTTAATGGCAACACACAACCTCTAGATGAGAGGCCTCTGTTTTATGGGCAAAGTACAACTAAAAACAAAACAAAAAAACGAAACAGGAGATCAGATGAACTGATAATGGGTTTTCTAACCAATAATAATGATGATGATAATGAAAAACAATTAGAGCATTACTTTAAGACTGAAAGCCTTTTTGATGAGAGATTTTCATTGGCTAGCCGTTCAATTTTTCCATCTTCTTTACCTCTAGTGTACAAAAGCAACCTTTTATTTTCTTCTTCTGTACATTATCACCTATTGTAAGTTACTCAGTAGCATAGAGCAGGTGGAGACCAGACCGTGTGTCAAATGTGACCATTCTGCAACTCCCAGGGCCAGTTTCCGCACTGCCAATGCACCTTTTGTAGTCACTTACATTGGCGTGATGGCAAAATGCTATCAAATGCCGAATGGCACTATTTTTACATCCACTTTGCAGAGGTGTCAAATTACTGCAGAGTGGAGAATCAGGCCCTGTGATTTTAATTCTTGTAGGATTAATTGCTGAAATGAGCCGCACTTCAACAAAACTCCTCTTCTCTTCTTCTGTGCTGTTTTTTTTTTCAAAAGCATCTACACCGCTCCTCTGGGTCTGGATCTAAGCTAATCTTTCCCCTCATTGTTTTGCCCCATTACTTCTCCAAGCCATCTTTGCCTGCAGTGACTCTTGCATTGACAGTCAGGCAAGTACAGCTGGGAACTCTCCCAGGGCATATAACTTTAACTTCACATAGTCTCCTGCTTCAGGCAATAATCTGCTCTGGTTCTTCCTACTTCAACAGCTATTTCTCATGACCACAAAGGACAATAAACCCCTCGTTTCCATCCCCCAAACCGAGATCTGGAATGTTATTGCATTTGTGTCAGTGCCTTTGAGTCACAGGGGAAGTTTGGAAATCACACCCTGGCCAGAAGGAAGAGGAATGTTTTGCTAAGCAGAGCAAGGTACTTGCATTTCGATCCACCTTGCCAGTAGCAGAACAAGAACATAATTCTTCACATGGAGCATCAGCCTGGAGGGCAGGTGAGAAATGTCACTGTGGCTGGGTGCACTAGGTGAATGTGACCCTGTGAAATTAACATGAGCTCCACATCCGCATTTGGTATCACAAGAAGTAATTCTTCACGTGTAAGGAAAATAAAGGCTGGAGCATACGGTGTCTATCTGTGCTGCACAGAAACTGATTAAAAATGCTAACAACCATGATTGTCCAACAACCAGGAGTTCCCAAGAGGCTCATACACACAGATGGTGATTAGTTTGGGATGGCCAGAACAATCACTAGTTCCATGTTGCAGTAACACCCACAGACTATCTGTCACAGTCCCAGGAGGCACTTAAAGGCGGTTTACTTCACACAGTTAACTTGAACCATAAGCTTTACAAGCCTGTTTGATACATTTTTAATCACGCTCCCCATAAACCTATAACATTTCTCCTGCACGGATACATGTTTGCATTCTGTACGTCACAAACACCTCAGCAGACTGAAGCAAGGCTAAAAGTGACTTCCCCCTGACGAGTCCAGTGCACTGAACAGTTCTCCCCACTGCATGCTGGCTAGGGCTGCTAATGCAGCTGCATCTTCTGGGGGTCCCAGTCAATGCAGAAGCCAGTGCTGTGGTTTTTCATACTCGGTAATACATCAAGACTCCCTCCCTGTGAACATGGGGCGAATCAAAAGATCAATACCAGCTGCATAACAAATGTTAGAATGGTTAAACTGAAGGCAACTGTTTATCTTTTGCAAGATTCACTCTTTTGAATAATTCTAATGCTTCTGCCTGGAGAGCATCCTTTTATGTCTTTATTTAGAATTATTGTGTTTCTTTTAAATGGGTCCTGGTGTACGCTGGATGTTTTTAAAGTGGAACCTGTAGGTTTAATTGCTTGCAGTACACTATTTCTTCCAGGAATCCAACTGTAGGGGGGGGAAATGTTAAAACAACGTAAGAGGGAAACAATGTGTGTCTTATTTTTGTTTTGGATCATACGTTGCAAAATCAAAATATAGGAATCCCTATTGGAAGCTTCCATGCCAGTATGCAGCAAAAGTTGCTCAGTGCCTTAGGCTACATCCACACTATGGGCTAGTGGTGTGATTCCCAGCTTACAAGGCCAGACTTGTGCTAGCTCTCATCTGAGTTAGCACATTAAGAACAGTAGTGCAGCTGGAGCAGCACAGGGAGCAGGGGTACGGGTTACTCGCTCTGAGTATATACCCATGGCGTTCAGCTGGGTTTTATACTGGGTTCAGTTAGGTTGTGCCACTGCTCGTTGCTACCTGTGTTACCACGATGACACTACTACTTTTGGCATGCTAGCTCAGAGGAGAGTTAGCGCAAATATGTTTACACCCGCTGGGATTCACATCCCTAATTCATAGTGTAGACGTAGCCTGAATTTCATATGGTTTTTTTTTTTTTTTTTTGGTGTATATGTATATTTTGGTGGGGGGAGAAGATAGTTAAGGTCAGAAGGGACCATTAGATCGTCTCCAGGCTATAGAATTTCATCCACTTATACCCGGTCCATCTGTCTGTCTAGGTTTTTATAGCTATCTGTCTACTCATATGGCCCCCTTCACAAGGGTATCCGAGTACCATTCAAACATTAATGAACTTATCATTACAACAACCCTGTGAGGTAAAATCACCCCCATTTTACAGATGGAGTAGTGAGAGACAGAGAATAAAGACTCAGGTCCCGACATAGTTTAGAGCTGCTTTCAGACACTGGTTCCTGGTGGGGGTTTCCAGGTGCTATGGTAATACAAATAAATAAACTCAATAAATCATCATCTTCAAGGACAGAAGGCCCTTAACGGACCAGTGGAGTATTGCTGTAGTGGACTTGAGTCCCACTGGACCCTCTCCCTGGCCCCACCTGCCCAATACAGCCCCTACCTAGGGCAGAGGGGAAGAAGTGCCAGACCCACCTGAGGCACGGATGCACCAGCAGAAGCCCCTGTGCACCAGGGGAACCTGGTGCTGTGTATTTGCATCTGAATGACATCCCTAAACGTCATCAGCAAGTCCACATTTGAAGTGGAATACCGATCTCTCAAATTCTAGACCAGTGGCTTAACCCTTCTCCTCCATTTCACTCTCATCCCTGCAATATCTATCACTCCTATTTTCCAAACCCTTGGGGGGTTATCATAAACAATTCTTCCCAACCCCTGTATAGTCATTAATATTCCACCCCATTCAAGAGTCAAAAGAAAAGCAACATGATTAATGAAAACGTATCTTGCAAATAAGTGAGCTCTCGAATATCCCCCCCACCCCCACATATACATAAACTTTTACAACTCTGGCTACTTAAGATCTTATCCAGACAGCCTATGTTGGGTTATAAACCATATTAGAAACCCTCAGGCAAAAGGGTCCCTGCATTAGCAGACACTATAGATTGAGCAACCCTATTGATACTCATCAATCATTGATTTGAAAAGAAGAAGAAAAAATATGAAAAGGGACTGCAGGGAATTAATTTTCCCATATTGATAAACTGTTAAAAAATTAATGAACTGGAGCGACTCTGAAGACAATTTAAAGTAAAACCACAAAACAAAGTCCCTGGGCAAACGTTTAAAGTGGTCCTAGAATAGGGTTTTCGTTGTGCTCTAAGATATGGGCTTACTGGTGTGTTCATTGTGGCGCCATCATCATGAATGTTAGAAACACATTTTATTTGCTACTGGAGGAAGGGGAACAGTTGCAATTCGTCTGAAATCCTTCCTCACTGAATGGTCTTGACCAGCATGTACAGTGTGGCCATCTGGGTTAATCTCAGTTCAGCAGAAATCCAGGCAACAACCTCCTGCCTCCAAAAATAAAATGAAAATGAAACTGAAAATCAAAGTGTACAGCACAGAGTACTTAGAGTAATCATAGAAAACAGCAGGGGTGCCCAAACTTTGTCCAACGGAGGGCTGCCTTGGCAGCTTGCAAAGAGCCTGAGGGCCATCCCTACTTTGCATTAAATGGAACAGATTGCTGCTGCCTTCTCTATCATATGGAGGTACAGCACAGGGAGATTAGAGAACCCACAATGCACTGCTCCATACACGGCACATCATACCCTGTATCTCTGCCTGTGTCATGGCTGGTCATTGCAAATATAGTTCACTCTACTTAACTATTCTACTTGATTTTATCTTGCTTCTATTTAGCATTCACTTAGGAATTGCTTCTTAATATTGTTCACTTTACCACCACAAAGAGATTTTGGCAAATTTATTTTATTATCTAGTCTATACTGATGGTCAGTTTACAACCCCTATTGTAGCCATGTTGTTCTTTATTTTATCAAAGTGTTAAGAAGGTAGCACATGCATACACATGATCCAAAAATGTCACATCTCACAGGCATGGGCATGGCAGGGTCCCTGCTCTGCATGCCAAGGGAGCTCACCAGTGGGCAGATTTTATGTATTATGAATAAGGCCAGTGCAAATATTTTAGTGCTGAAGGTATCAAGAGATGTTCAGAAAGCACCAGCCGGTTCCTGACTTTGATCTCTATGAAAAAAAACAACCACTCACTAAAGAAAGTAAGCAGACAAAAATTGTCTTCAATTTTTTAAAAGTATTTGGCCTGGAATTTTATGCAAGAATAAAGTGATTTTGCAGTTGGAAAATGGTCATTTTCACACTCGAACACACAGGTATGTGAAGGCACATGTGTTCTTTTTGGTATAAAAATTAATATGCCTGACAAGTCTCCACCTGTGGCAAATCTCTAATTTGCCAAGATGGTGAAGTGGTATTTTTTCCATATGAAGAGAAAATTATGCAGAATGAAATAGTACAATGTTGATCCAAATAAAATTCAGTAAGACACGGTAAAATCTCGTTATAATTAAATCATATTTTTCAGTGTCAGTTGGCTACGGGCAGAGGTTCACTTTGGACTCTGGTGCATTCAAACAGGCATTTTTGGTCTATTCCCTTTAACCAGAATTTCGCTATAAGCAGATCCTATTGTGAAATGCCTGGTCTCAGCCTTTACACATTTGTGTGACCAATACGCAAGAATCCAGAGGACTGCATGTGCCATAACACAGGACAATGAGTCAGGTTAGAGATCAGCCAAAAAGCCCAATTACAAATAGCTTTTGTATGAAAACAGATCAGTTTTACTAGAGGATGCAACGGTTAATTTTAAGTAGCACACACAGGATGATACAATATTCCCCACCTGTGTCAAGGGCTTATGAACCATTTAAGTCTCAATGAAGCCTCGCAAATAGGACTTAAGAGAGACATCGACCCTGTGCTGGCCCCTATGCACAGGGATGAATTTTACCCAAATTCCTCATAAAGTAGGACAAAATGAGGCCTCGCAAATAAAAATAAATAATAATTCCACTTTGTATTTCTAAAATGTCTTCCGGCTGAAGATTTCAAGCCTTGATAATTAATGTCCCTTTAATTTTATTTCCATCGATTAAACATTCAGTGGAATAAAAAAGAGACTCTATTAATAAAAGCTAATGTGATTTTCAATAAGAGTTCGCTAATGGGCGGAACAGTAATTTCAGCATTTCAGCTGTAACAGAGAGGCATCTAGACACTACATATGTCCATACATTCTTTTCAATTAGAGCACCCTCTTCTTTGAGGTTGTTCTGAGAAATTAGGTTGTTGTGTATAACTGTAATGAGGTCATAAAGGGTCTGATCTCCACTGGGGTTTAATTAGCTCCCAATCTTATAAATATCATGCTGAATTATAGGGAAATTTGCATAAAGGTTAGAATCTAGCTGGCCCAGCCCCATTTACCAAAACAACTAAGACTAAGAGTGAGGTGCTCTTTAAGTGGTGTTTTTTATATTGCAGAGACAGACTGGTTTTGATCTGGGATTGGAAATGTACTTTAAGGAGAAGCAGGATCGGGAGGGGATGAGAGCAGGGGGTATATTTCAAACAGTCTTTCTAGATAACTTCAAACAGATGAATAGAATGGGGTTTTGCAGCCTG